>NC_057810.1:692794909-692808332 GCF_018294505.1 Triticum aestivum | reverse complement strand
GAAATAAATAACAAACATGCCACAGTCGGGCGTCTTAGCGACAACGCATAAAGGGCTTTAAAAGAAATGCCACAGTCGGGCGTCTGAGCGACACCACATAAAGGGCTTTAAAAGAAATGCCACAGTCGGGCATCTGAGCGACACCACATAAAGGGATTTAAAAGAAATGCCACAGTCGGGCGTCTGAGCGACACCACATAAAGGGCTTTAAAAGAAATGCCACAGTCGGGCGTCTGAGCGACACCACATAAAGGGCTTATAAAAGAAACAATCATAGTGAATATCCCGGAGGTAGAACCATCCCAAAGATACTCGATGATAACAATAATATCACGGGTTAGTCAACAATAACAATAATCATAATTATCACAAGTCACAAGTTGTGATTCCAGTCCTGGTTTAACATATTCACCTCCGAAGACCGACACTAAGACCGACACTCGACCCATCCCAGACTGTAATCCTTAACCATGGACACGGCTATTCGAATAGGTTTAATCTCTGCAGAGGGCGTACTCTTTACCCACGAGTAACGGATTTCTTTAGTCCATCGGGACTAATTCCGTCTGCGGTCTTTTTGTCGAAAACACACCTAACTTGCACACACCAGCTTAACTTACATGTGTCTGGAATCACCCACGACACCTGTCAAGCAAACTCTAAGTGGGGAGGCTACAACCTCGCGTAGCATGGGATCAAATTTATATTGCACGCTCTAAGGGGTGGCCTCCCCTCTCGGTCTCAACCGGAAACACCCATGCCCCCGGACCAGGTGGCCTGCCTACCAGCTACAACCGATATCTTCCACCCTGGCCTCTCTGTACGGTGTGTGCTAGAAAGAGGTTGACAACTTACTGAACTATACTCTACTTGTTGTAGAGACGAGTGGTAGTACGAAACAAGTATGGGGGTTACTGGAACAAGACTCGATCTATGGTCGACTCGGGAGGTTTAAGTATTCCCTGCATGATTAGCATAACGAATATATTTCAATCAACAGAGACACCGCTCATATTACCTTACCATGCCATACCAGACATAACCATCCCGACGGAGACCGGCGACAAACTCATGCCTACCCAAGGTAGAGGTTTTCCTGGGTTCCTGCCGTTATGCATGCAAGGCACATGAGGATGATCGTCATCACAAGTATGCTCATTTCCAACATCATGGAAATTACCAATATGCATTCATGCAAATGATCACATCACATGAAATAACAACTCTCCGAAATGAGGTGGTATGATAAACGTGTCAACGAACACCCAAAAATATCATGCCGGGGTTTAGAATGCTTGCCTTCAGGTCAAGGGAAGGCAGGGTGCATTTCAAACTCTTGAAATATTTCTCCTTCGTTCAAAATCCTATTTTAAACATATAAAAGAATTAACACACAAAAATAAAAACAGCACAAAAAGTTGTTTGGAATTTTTTTTCAATTAAATCTTAAAGTAAACTAGATCAAATTTGAGAGAGGTAGGAAAAAGAATTAATTCATTTGGATTTGTATTTAAAAAGATAAAGCCAGTCAAAGATTTGGTTAAAATCTGTTTTTAAAAAAATAAACAGAAAAGAAAACGATTTGGGCAGAATACGCCTTCAAAAAGGGGAGACGTACTCGGGGTCTTTATGCTTCCACTTAAACGCGTGGAGGCGAGGCTGGGTCACTGACAGTGGGTCCAGGGGGCCCACTGGTCAGGTTTGACCAGTCCCCACTCCCTCCTCTTCTCTGCCCGAGCCGAGGCGGGGCATCCGGCGATCGTCGCCGGCGAACGGTGTCTTTTCGCGGGCATCAAAGAGCAGGGATGGATCTGCCACTCCTAGGCGGTGCTTCCGGAGGTCCCAGGGTCGCCAGAGGTGGAGGGAGTCGCCGGCGGCGAGCTCCGCGGCGGAGGGGGCTTCGGGGACAAAGTGATTTTTGGGCTGCGGTGGTCTCCGACCAAAATTGAGCGAGGGGTTGTGCTCGCGAGAGGAAGGGAGAGTTCTTGGTGGAGAGAGTCGAGAGGAAGAGGCCCTGGTGGCGACGGAATCGACCGGGGATTGGCGGCGACCGAACTGGCCGGACTCGGGGAAGACGGCCTTCCCCTCCTCGACTGCTGGCCGTGGTAGCACTAGGAGGATCATATGAGGTTGCTCCAGGACTCGATTGAGCTCCGGGGTCCTTATATACGCGGTGGAGGTCGGTTCCGAGGTGGCCGGCGATAAGGACGACGGCGAACCGTCTTTCTGTAGCAATGGTGACATGGCAGCGACGCGCGCTAGGAGATGAAGCTGCGGATAAGCTTGCGAAGCTCCAGGGGGCAGGTGGCGAGCGGGGAAGGCTCGGGCGGCGCCGACCTGGGCAGGGCTGTCGAGCGGCCATGGCGGCTAGTCCTTGGCTTGCCGGGGACGCGGCGAGGGTCTGCTTGGCGCGTTGCGGTGAGGGGGAGCATGCAGCGCGCAAGGGGACACGGCATGCTGGCTGCGGTCGGTCACGGGCTGGGGAAGTGCGGGGCGTGACGCGGCGGCTCGGGCGCCGCTCGTGCAATACGCGCGCTCTGGGCGCGTCCAGTGCATGCACGGAAGGTGTTCGACACAATGCCGTGGCGTGCTACAGGTCACAGGTGAGGTTGGCAAGCAATAGAACTAGGTTAGAGATAGAGGGAAACTCCAGGGACAAGGTGGTTTGGTCAGGTGGCCAAGTTCATAATGTATACTTGAGATCATGCCAAATCAGTCCATGCACTCCAGGTGTTTGACAAAATGCCACAGGCACTTAGGCTATTCTTGGAGGGGCCAAATCTTCCAGATCAGTGTCTCCTTGGATGCACAAGAGGGTGGTGAGGTTAGTTGGTGGAAAGCACAAACTTGCTAGTGCAAGTTTTGCAGAACTTCAATTCTAGGCAGAACTTAAATGGCATTATTTCATGAACTAAAAATGATCAAAAGAGTGCATGCTCCTGGACTTAGGGGTTTAGTAGGGTGGTCTACAAGCAGGAGAAAGAATCAAGGGCCAGAGAGCAAGTAAGACTAAGGTTGCTGTACAAACCATCATGATGGACCAGAATGAAGATGAGGTTGGTTCACTCAAAATTATCAAAGAACATCCCTGGATTTTTGTATATAATGGAATGATATGTTCCTACTGACATCCCATAATTTTCGTGGAAGCTAGAAACAAATATTTTAAAGGGTTGTAGTGCAAAATTGTCCACTGGACCAGAGAAGAAAAACATGTGTAATACTCAAAATATGCAATGAAATAAATATATTAATGCACAAAAGTTATTTAGAGGCATCACAGGACATCTCCAAATTTTGGTGAAATTTTTAGTTAAATTTATCAAATGGTTGTAGTTCAAAAAGAGCTCCAAAACTTAAAACAAGTCATTTTAATGAATATAGCTCAGGGTGAAATAATTTAATAAATAATCCTACTGATTAGGAAATTGTTTTAATGAGATGGCATAGAAGTTCAATATGTTTGGAAGGATCCACTTGGGAAAAATAAATCCTTAATATTAAAAGAAAGGTTTTGAAATCAACAGAAATATTCTTGTAGGCAAAAATTTTAACTCTTGGCAAAATTTTAATAACTAAAACCTGGTTAAATTTTTGGGGTGTTACACGTCCGACTGTGGCATTTCTTTTAAAGACCTTTATGTGGTGTCGCTAAGACGCCCGACTGCAGCATTCCTTTTAAGCCCTTTATGTGGTGTCGCTTAGACGCCCGACTGCGGCATTTCTTTTAAGCCCTTTATGTGGTGTCGCTCAGACGCCCGACTGCGGCATTCCTTTTAAGCCCTTTATGTGGTGTCGCTTAGACGCCTGACTGCGGCATGCATTTTATTACCTTTCGAGGCGTCGCTCCAGACACCCGATCGGTTTTCAGTTATTTATTTTATTTATCAAGTCCTGCAATATTACCGTTGTTATATGAGCATCATCCTTTGTTCATGACGCATTCATGCATTCATTGATTATATCTTTTGTCCGAACTATCTTGCGAGTACTTTCAGGTACTCACCTGGCTTGTTGATTTGGCTAGATGTTGATGAAGGCGATCTCATGGATGAAGAGTTTGATAGCGAGTTCGACGCCTAGAGGAGTCCCAGTCAGTCCCCTGCGATCCTGTCTTGGTCATTGTATTATCTGCTTCCTCAACCCCGAAATAAATTCATCGAGCCTCACCTTGATGCTTGATGTGCTGCCAGTAGAAGTCAAGTTATCCACCACCATTTTTCCTCGAGCTAGTAGCATGCCACCACACCCCTGTGTCATAACCGCCCATATGTAAGATATTGGCGAGTTTGTAATAAATTGTTGAGCAGCCTCAGCTCAACCCTGTAATATATTTGATGCTACTGGTTCTCTGTTTATCAAGCTTTTGTCTACCAGAAAGGATGACTTTTCCTATACTGGGTTTAATAAGATCGGTTTTATCAATAAACATTTTATTGAAAAGCCGGTCGTTACAGACTTGGTAACCAGAGCCATGCTGACTGTAGGAAGCCACTAGGTGCGATCGCTAATTGGTTATTAGCATGATAGAGTTATTCATGTTTTTACAAATGTAGTCATTTTTCTGACAGTCAGCATAAAATTTATGATCTGATCACTCAGAATTTTTGCCTACTTTTGTAGATGGCCGGCAACAACTGCGAGTCTCAAATGTTCGCCAACGTGCCTAAGGGGTTCGTCAAACTCCTCTCCTTCATCGTTCAGGTCGCGATGGGGCCATCCGTGCGCCCAGTCTTCACGCTTTATCCACACAAGATCAATGATTGTCTGACTATGCACCAGGCCGCGATGCAATTCAGGGGAGGCCATGCTGAAGTACGCCGCCTCCGATTCGTGGGAGAGCCATGCCTACAGAAAGGCATGCTGTGCAGATGGCTGCTCGCGAGACGATAGCCCGTCTTCGGGATGTTCTTCCTGCAATGAAGACCCATCACTACCGCTACATGTGCCTTACACCTGTCACTACTCTTTCTCTTGCCCCAGAGGAGAGCGAGACGAAGCCTTTGAGATGCTTGTCGAGTACCTCCGAGCCCTGGAGGCAGCATTTGACTGCATGGTGAATGACCTCGTAGCTGCACGCATGGACTCAGTTCATGGTTGTGCTGCTAACAGGAGGGAACTCCTGCACACCGCTCCACCACTGACTTTTGTGTCATCCGCAGCCTCTCACTCACCTACCATACTCGCCTCTGCTCGTCGTCTGCCTACCACAGAGGAATTTAACCAGGCTATTGCACCCGCTCCCGTCCGCTCTACACCACTTGTTGCACCCACTCCCATACGTGCTACCCCACCTATTCCACCCACTCGTATTCGTGTTATTCTGCCTACGGCACCTGCTCCATCAGCTCAGCACAACGTTTCTCGTCTGGAACCTATTAGCGAGGAGGAGGTTGATTCTCCAGCGTCTCTGCGTCTCACCCTCGGCAGGCCAAGGGAGATCCTCACCATCTCCGACTAAGTACGCATAGATGCCATGCGATGTATTGACTTGTGTAATATGTTTATATGTACATAGGTTGTGAGAAGTAGCCTGTTTGCACATCATGTAGGATCTGGAGGAGTGCACTAGTTTAAATAACATGTCAGGATTATGTACGCATATCCTGAGTGATGTAATGTATAATTATGCCCGCGTGTAAGATATGCACTAGTCCTTCTCCGCACGAAATCGTGTGTTTCCAAAAATATCCTGGATTTTAAAAATGTTCTTTGTGTATGATTTTATTGACTTTTGCGACTCTCTTTCTTATCTTACGAGTTCACAAAATATATCCCCAGAGTGAAAGATGTCTCGTCCTTGGACGCGCTCCATGCCAACTCAGCCAGAAGAAAATTATGGCACACCGCGGAACCAAAATTTCACTCAGGGTCAGATAAGTCAACAGGACAGTGAAACAACTTTTACACAAGTTTGTCGTTTGTATGAACAGAGTCAGCAGCAACACCAGGAAATGATGAACCAATTCATCAATATGGGAAGTAACCGTGGTCAGTATCAACTGCAATCCAAATTATCTGAGTTACAAAAGACGCGTCCTCCAACATTTTTTCATACTGACAAGCCTCTTGAGGCCGATGACTGGCTTCGAGACATGGAGAGAAAATTAATTATCGCACAGTGTTCAGACCGTGAAAAAGTATTGTATGCACCACACTATCTCACAGGAGGAGCTGCATCGTGGTGGGAAAACTTCCTGCACATGCACCCCAACGAAAATGAAATCACCTGGGAAAATTTCAAAGAAGGTTTTCGTGGGGCACATATTCCTAAGAGCGTCATGAAAATCAAGAAGAAAGAATTTGATGAACTCAAGCAAAGGGCCATGATAGTGTCAGAATACAACAATCAATTCACTCTGCTGTCTCGCTACGCCAATGAAGAACGCATGACCGAGAGCAAGAAGATGGAAAAATTCTTGGAAGGCCTGGCACCCGCCCTTAAGTGCTAGCTAGTTGTGCATACCTTTCCAGATTTTAAAACACTGGTGGATAAGGCCATTACCCTGGAAAATGAGCGACGTAGCCTGGAAGATTTCCGCAAACGAGAAAGGGACCAGACTACTTTTGCTCGCAATCACAGAAGCAAGAAGGAATTTCAGAAGGGGGATTCAGACAAAACCCCGACAAATAATTCACGTCCAATCAAGAATTTCCATGCAAGAGACAAAGAGTTCACCTATCGCCCAGGCGTTACCTGTTATGCTTGTGGAGAAGAAGGGCACTATGCCAAGCAGTGCCCCAAGCCAAGGAGCTCAACCCTGAAGCTCAATAATGGTGGCAATAATTCAACACCAAAGCGAAGCAATTTCAACCCCAACAACAACCACCGGAAAGGTCACTTGAACCACGTGACCCGAGAGGAAGCACAGAACGCCCCAGATACCGTACTCAGTATGTACCCCGTTAACACAATACCTGCCATGGTTTTGTTTGATTCTGGAGCTTCTCACTCATTCGTTTCGAAAAGTTTTGCTTTGCAAAATAATTTTTCGATGCTTCCCTTGGAAAAATCAATGATCATCAAGTCCCCTGGAATTAAGCAAGTGACCCAGAGTTACTGTCAAGGTGTGGTTATTGAATTTGAAGGATTGAAGTTTTACGCCAACCTTATTGTACTGGAAAGCAAAGGACTGGATGTCATCCTAGGAATGGATTGGTTAACCACCAACAAAGGTTTTATTGACTGCTTCAACCGTACCGTGATTCTCACACACCATCATGGGAAGAAAATAAAAGTTTCAGCCAAAGAGAGACAAATACCTCGGCAACCTAGATTAAACAAGGTGGACGTTTCTGAGCTGAACAAGGTTCCAGTTGTATGTGAATTCCCAGACGTATTTCCAGAAAAACTACCAGGCATGCCACCAGACCGAGAGATAGAATTCAGCATTGAGCTAGCACCCGGAACCGCTCCTATTTACAAGAAACCTTACAGAATGGCACCATCCGAATTGGTAGAGTTGAAGAAGCAAATAAAAGAATTATTGGAGAAAGGATACATACGAGCCAGCTCCTCACCTTGGGGTTCTCCAATTTTATTTGCCAAGAAGAAGGATGGAACAATGAGGTTGTGTATTGATTATCGAGCTCTCAACATGGTCACAATCAAGAACAAATAACCAATGCCCCGAATAAATGATTTATTCGATCAGCTCGCACAGGACAAAGTCTTCTCAAAAATTGACTTGAGATCAGGATACCACCAATTAAAAGTACGAACAGAAGATATTCCCAAGACCGCATTCACCTCCAGATATGGGCTGTATGAGTTCACAGTGATGCCATTCGGGCTAACCAACGCCCCTGCATATTTTGTTCACCTCATGAACAAAGTATTTATGAAGTATATGGACAAGTTTGTTGTGGTATTCATCGATGATATTCTGATATATTCCAAAACACCAGAAGAGCACGCCGAACATCTCAGGATTGTACTAGGAGAACTCAGGAAACATCAATTGTACGCCAAATTTAGCAAATGTGAATTTTCGCTAAAACAGGTGGGTTTTCTAGGCCACGTGCTAACCCAAGAAGGTATTGCAGTAGACCCAGAAAAAGTCAAGGCCGTACTTGGCTGGAAACCACCGGCTAACGTAACGGACGTACGGAGTTTCTTGGGAATGGCAGGCTATTATCGGAGATTTATTGAAGGATTCTCTACTATAGCAAAGCCCATGACACAATTGCTCAAGAAAGGCAAGAAGTTTGAATGGACAGAAGCATGTGAGAAAAGCTTCCAAGAGCTAAAAAGAAAATTAACAACGGCACCAATACTAATTGTGCCAGATATACACAAGAATTTTGAGGTATATTGTGACGCATCCCGGAAAGGCCTCGGATGCGTATTGATGCAAGAAGGCAAGGTAGTTGCGTATGTCTCTAGACAACTACGCAAGCATGAGGAAAATTATCCCACTCATGACTTGGAATTAGCAGCGGTCATTCATGCACTCAAGGAATGGAGACACTTCCTACTTGGGAATCGTTGTGAGATATACACAGACCATAAGAGTCTTAAGTATATTTTCAGACAGCCAGAGTTAAATATACGACAACGACGCTGGTTAGAGTTGGTGAAGGATTATGATGTTGGAATCCACTATCATCCTGGGAAAGCAAATGTTGTGGCAGATGCACTTAGTCGAAATCCCAGCACGGACGACGACAGTATACCAAAGTTGAGGCCAGAATTTCAGCAGGAATTTGCCCGACTCAATCTAATAATGGTTACCGAAGGCAGTGTGTCGAATATAGAAATACAGCCTACCCTGATGGAAAGGATCAAGGAAGCCCAGCACAGACACCCCAACATTGAGGGCATAAAAAGAAAAGTGAGTTTGGGAAGAGCCTCAGAATTCAACATAGATGAGCAAGGAATATTGTGGTACGGAGAGAGGCTATGCGTACCAAATGTCAAGGACCTCAAACAGCAGATATTGACTGAAAGTCACACAGCTCCATATTCAATCCATCCTGGAGGGGCAAAAATGTACAAAGACCTTCAGGAAAATTTTTGGTGGCATGGTATGAAGAGAGATATAGCCACGTTCATTGCATGCTGTGACTCTTGTCAACATATCAAGGCCGAGCACCAGAAACCAGCCGGACTGTTACAGCCAAATAAGATACCCGAGTGGAAATGGGACGAGATTGGAATGGACTTTATCGTTGGACTGCCATGGTCACGACACGGAAACGATGCCATATGGGTCATAACCGATAGATTAACCAAGGTGGCACATTTTATTCCGGTAAAAACAACTTACACCACTCAGAGACTAGCCAGACTTTATCTTGCCCGTATCGTCAGCCTGCATGGAGTCCCTAAGACTATCATCTCCGATAGAGGCACACAGTTCGTCTCTACATTCTGGGATCACCTACAACAGGCACTGGGAACCCAACTAGCCTTCAGTACCGCATACCATCCCCAGACTGATGGGCAGACAAAACGCGTAAACCAAATCCAAGAAGACATGCTAAGAGCCTGTGTCCTCACCTACGGGAACAGTTGGGAAGAAAGTTTGCCATATGCAGAGTTCGCATACAACAACAGCTATCAAGCCAGCTTGCAAATGGCACCCTTTGAAGCTTTATATGGGAGAAGATGTCGTACCCCGCTAAATTGGTCAGAGACCGGAGACAGCCATATCTTTGGCCCAGATATGCTCAAGGAGGCCGAGGAGAAAGTTAAGACAATTAGAGAACGACTCAAAACAGCTCAAAGTCGGCAAAAGAGTTATTACGACCGAAAGCATCGGGAAATCAGTTTTGAACCCGGAGAATTGGTATACCTGAGAGTTTCTCCTATGAAGGGTCTGCAACGATTCAAGATTAAGGGGAAACTAGCACCAAGGTTCATCGGACCATTTCATATAGTGGCCCGACGAGGCAAGGTAGCCTACCAGTTAGACCTACCCGGAGACTTATCCGGTATCCACAACGTGTTTCACATCTCGCAGTTGAGAAAATACATGAGCAACCCAGAGAAGCAAGTTTCACATGAGTATATTGACATGCAACCGGACCTCACTTACCGGGAGCACCCAATAAAAATATTAGAAGAGTCTGAGAGGAGGACCCGGCGGAAAACCATTAAGTTTTTCAGAGTTCAATGGAGTAATCACACCGAGGATGAAGCAACTTGGGAGAGCGAGGATTTTCTTCGGACAGAGCACCCACACCTGTTTAAGGATCAGCTGAAATCTCAGGGACGAGATTTTTCCTAAGGGGGTAGGTGCTGTGACACTCCAAAAAAAATTGTGATTTTGTTTTCAGAAAGAGCCTTGCTTGGTTTGGAAGAAGGTCATTTAAACCCTTCCTAAAAAACCATCTTCTAAGTTTGCCCTCTCAAAAATCCTTTCCATGGATTTAGTTTCTTTTAAAAAGAAAACCCTTTTAGTTTTGGGTTTTTATTTGGTTTTGATCCCTTCTAAATTTTACCATGCCTCCTATGGTGAAATTTTCCCAAAACCTCTCCTCCCACTTTGGTACAACCCAAAAATTCTGTCCAAACTAATAAAATCAATTTTTGGATTTTATTCCAACTATTTCTCCTCCCAAAATAATTCTGTCTTTTCTTTTGAGCCTAGGTGAATTGCAAAGCAAGTACCCTAATGCTTTTGATTTTTGACCTCAACTCAACACCCCTGGATAGTCCTTTGTACCCACAACCCAGAACCATCTTGATCCACTCTTCTCCTTTTCAAATATTTCAAATTTCACTCACTGCAAGTTTGGACCAGATTTGCCAAATTTGGTGAAACTCATATCTACACCTCTCCAAAAATTCCACAAATATTCAGGCAGCCTCTAGATGCAATGAGAGGCCCCTCCACCAAAAACCAGCTCAAGGAAAAATCCCTACATGCCTAGATCATTCTGTCGAACACCTTGCATGCACTGTTTCTGTTCATCTTCACTTAAGTTCAGAGTTTCAGTGTCGATCTTCGTCAGAAATTCAGTCACATGCTCACGGTGCACTTGGCACGTTGCTCACGGCCTAGCTTGCTTGTCCGGAGCCTCACACGCGCGCTTGGCGCCTTCCTGGCGTCGGTGGCGCCCTGGCCCGCCTGCGCCGGCGTGCTTTGCGGTGGCCGTATCACCGTAGCGGCCGACAGGGAGCAGAACGGCGGCATAACGCCGTTCGGCGCCACCCAAACCCCCTGGTGGCTCCGCGTGGCCATTTCCTCGCCAGCGCACGCATGCAGCACCGTCGCCATGGCGCGGCACGCACAGAGCGTGCTCCCTGCCGCCGACGGGCCCGCACCGCCCCGTTCCGTCGAGCTCCCCCTAAGCAACCAAATCCCGACGCGGTTAGCACCTAAACGGAACCAGGGAACACCCACGACGACGCTCAACCTCTGAACCCTCCCGTGCAACCACAGCGCCGCCGTAATCACCTCGCCGGAGAACCCCGTTCTCGGCAACCGCCTCAGGGCGGCTATATATAGCACCCCGAGCTTGCTCTCGCCTCCGCACGACTCCACCACCTCACCAGACCCCGCCCAGCCACTGAACGAGCCTCGAGGGGCCTTTCCTCCTCGACTCCGGTCACCTCCGTCCGCCTCGGGCCCCGGCATCGTTCTCTCCGGTGAGAACTCCTCTGCCGCCCTACTTTCGCCCGTGGCCTTGTACCACCTCTAGTAGGATAACCCCCACCTCAATTTTGACCACGCAGCTCTCTCCGGTGAGATCCACGACCACCCGAATCGCCGTCCGCCGGAGCAAGCGTCGCCGCCGACGTGGTACTCGCCGGTGACCAGCACCACCTCCCACAAACATGGAATGGCGCCCTGAACACGGAGGTACTCTCTGATCTCCCTGCCTCGCCGTGGATCGCCGCCGGCTACCACCGCGGCTCTCGGGCGCCGACGAGCCCCGATTCCCTCGTTTGAAATTTCAAACCTGACGGGTGGGACCCGCCCGTCAGCCTCTCCTTTGTTTTTTTGAATCGTTTACTGAAAACGTACTCTGGCGAATACGCTTCCACTCTGAACCGTTTTTCTGGATATTTTCTGCAAAGCCCCCTGGAAGTTTTCTGTTTCATTACAGATGGGTCCTTGGGTTAAAACCCTTATAACTTTTTAACAGAAAGGAATTTTTGAGTGATTCCTTTTCTGTCCTCTTCAAATTTTTGTCTAGTTTTTTATCATATTTATTTGAAAAAAATATTTGGAACACTTTTCTGTACACTCACGGTATTTACTTTGCGTACATATTTTTTCTTATACCGTAGATACCGGAGGAGGTGACGGAGCTGCAAACTTCGCACAGTTAGACTCCGACTACTCCGAACCAGGCAAGCATGTTTGAAATCTTGATATGATGAGTGTTGTTGCATGTTTGTATTTTAGTATGGTCATGGCATGTTTAGGAACATCACTTTGAATGTTATGTTTCATGCACATAATCGGAAAGTAAGTTTCGGAAAGCATTATGTTGTTGGATACATATTTGCATAGCCATGTGTTGGCATGAGGATGGGTAAGATGGCAGTGTTGTGACATGCCAGTCTTATGCCAGATTATTTGACTTCCGTGTCATCGTGAAACAAATCACATTTCCATTCTTTCCTTCCTATACTGTCACATGTTTTCCGAAAGGAATATGGCATAGTAAGTTGCAAATCGTTTTCCTAGTACACACCAAATAGAGAGGCTGGGGTGAGGGTTCCATGGCCCTGGATTAAAGCCCGTCATCCGGTCAGGGGGCATGGGTGTTTCCGGTTGGGACCGAGAGGGGGGCACCCATTAGAGCGCGCGTATAGAAATTTGATCCCATGCTATTCGAGGTTATGGCCTCCCCGTCTCAAAGTTTTTCTTGGACGTTGTCCAGGGTGATTCCTGGCATCGTGAGGTGAAATGGGTGTGTACTAGTTAAATGTGTTTCTACTGAAATACCGTAAACGGAACTAGTCCTTCATGACTACGAAAATCCGTTGGCTGTGGTCAGATCATCCAAGCTCTGCAGGGTCTCAAATCTTTCAATTATCTTGTACTTTGTTCAAGTACTATATTCATCTTATCTTGTCAGGTATCAGCCTCTGAGAAAACTCCGGTGGGATTTATGTGTGATAAATCCGGTTAAAAGATTATTCTTGTGGATGGACTAATCTTGTTATTTACATTTATTACAAGCCCTGTCTGCGATGTCGCTCAGACATCCGATGGTGGCATACCTATTATTTACTTTTGTTATAGGCCCTGTCTGTGATGTCGCTCAGATGTCCGACGGTGGCAGACCTATTATTTACTTTTGTTATAAGCCCTTTATGTGATGTCGCCCAGACGTCCGGTTGTGGCATTTCTTTTAAAGCCCTTTATGTGATGTCTCCTAGACGTCCGACTGTGGCATTTCTTTTAAAGCCCTTTATGTGATGTCGCCTAGACGTCCGACTGTGGCATTTCTTTTAAAGCCC